>NC_136001.1:15635000-15645000 GCF_048128805.1 Centroberyx gerrardi
GTGTGTGTTTGTCTGCGAAGCTTACTTTGCGTGTGCAGTACTGTGTGGCACAGTATATGTGTGCGGGGGCGACTGTGATAATAATAGCGTGTGTGTGTCCTGCATATGTGTCCAATAATAGAAATTCACACAGGCATACACAAAAGATATTTTATTTGAGCAACACGTTTTTTTCTGTGCTGCTCATATAAAACATCTTTTGTATATGCTGTGTGAATTTCTATTATTGTGTGAACTTCTATTGAATTAAATGAAATGTGCTGAACTTGTTGTTCCCAAACATTCAAACAGGGACACATAGTTTGTATCATAAGATGTTTTTTCTTACTTTTTTTATTCAGTTATTCTTTTAACCAATGTCTATCCCGATGGTAGAAACATAACATAACAGTACAACTTCTCATAGTAGCGGTGCTAGGAAGCACATTTCCAGTATGGCGAGTTTCATGGTCACTGCAGATGCTGTTTGGCATCCGCTACTCTAAATACAGACTGGTTTTAGAAGGAGGCTGTAAAGAGAATTGCACAACAACACATAATACATCTTAGTCCAACATTTTATATTGACCTGAATGGAACATGGCTAGTTTCGGGTTTTAAAGATAATAATTATGATTACATATGTATGACCAGTGTATTCTATGGCTGATTAGGTATGTGATATGTGAAGAGTTTTGTATTTGTTTATTTGTCCATTACTT
Organism: Centroberyx gerrardi; assembly: GCF_048128805.1. NCBI lineage: Eukaryota > Metazoa > Chordata > Actinopteri > Beryciformes > Berycidae > Centroberyx > Centroberyx gerrardi. The sequence continues at coordinate 15,635,702 of NC_136001.1, forward strand.
CATTCATTCTTTCTTTAAGTGATTTATTAATTCATCTGTTTCACCCGGAAAACTAGCTCAGTTACAACAGCCAGTTTAGTACTATATATCCAGTAATATTTCAATCTACAGGTGGCACGCTCCCATAAAATACAATGATTGCTTCATATTCTGGCCATCATGAATGATAAATGATACGCGCTGCTGTATTCTCCAGGGCTGGATTAGCAGACCATTAACAGGTTGGCTCCATTAAACTGCCAGGCCCTCCCAGGAGCACCTTGCTGGCCTCAGCCCCTCTCATCTCTCCTCTTTTACCCCGGCCGCACCGCTGGGACGACAAAGGATTAGATTAGAAATGACACAGGCACCTCAGAGCCAGACACTCACAGGCTTGTTCTACATCATGATGATTTTCTCCTCTGAAATGATGGCTAAATTTGCACACTGCCAAAATATCTGTTAAAGAAAACACTAAAGATACACAGTCAACATTTTAAAGAAGTATAGATTAATCTTTTTACAAACAATAAGACAGACACCTGAACGTAACTAACCCTGACCTCACTGAAATATCGATATCAAATATCAAAGTAATGTGAATTTTCACACTGAAAACCAACAACTACACTACTATTCAGTTGGTTTTGGTGTGTAATCTAGTCACACTCTGCATGCAAACCTCAGCTGGTGTCTCAAGCATGTATTTTTCATCAGGACTGAGCACTTACACTCGAGTGAGAGTTCATGATGGAGCTGATTGAGTTTTGTGTGATGTTGGGCTATTCTTGTCGAGCATGAGAGTACAAAGTACTTTGCAACATTGTTTTTATCAAAAGTGTTGCCACATGTTATCATATGTGGCAGTTTATTATGACTGTCGCATATGACATATAACTTCATTTATGCACACAGTTCAGAAGTTACACTGATCTTGTTTTAACGTTTCTCATATTCTTTGAAATGATTGCATACTCCGGTTCCAGTATGAAACCTATGAGCAACACTGAGTCCCCTTGTTATATGAGGCAGAGAGATGGGGAAGTGAAGATAAAAATAATCTCTGGCCCAATCCATCTGACGATGACAGAATGCTCCTTTACTGTTACCATGGTAACCAGGAACAGGAAGGAAGTGAAATTGCTGCAGAGCTCAGCAGGACAGAATAACCGCTGGCGGAAACCAGAATCAGTGATTAGGATTAAGTCCATAAAAGTTCCCGCATGTGCGTGTGTGTGCGTGTGTGTGTGTGTGCGTGTGTGTGTGTGTGTGTGTATAGTTGGTGGTATGTGGGTGGCGATTAATCACAGATAGTAGTTTAGCTAAGGCATATTGACGCACTGCCCATTTGGCAAACTACTAAATGTGAAAAGTCACTGGGTCTCATATTACTGGCTCCACATGTTGTGGTAATAGTGGTGCGATCTTATCAGTGTGCTCTGGACTCTAGCCAGAGTCTTATCTGGCCTCAATAGATTATCTATCAGCTTGCATAATCAGCCTCGGTAAACTACTACTGAACAGAGGTGAACTGAGCTGACCTGAAATGAGCTGAGCTGAACTGAACTGAACTGAACTGAACTGAACTGAACTGAACTGAACTGAAGTGAACTGAACTGAAGTGAACTGAACTGAACTGAGCTGAGCTGAGCTGAGCCCAGATGAACTGGACTGGCCACACCACACCATGCCCTGATTATAGATTCACTGGAATGTGAACTGGGATAGCCTTGTCCATCACAGAAGACCATAAGTTTAGTTGCATGTCTGCATTTAGTGGCATGGTGATGATTAGTGAGACCGTCCTTCAACCAGAACGCCTGGGTTCAATCCCCCTTGACAGCAAGCATCCGCCTTGCTGAAGTGTCATTGAGCAGGAAACTGAATCCCTCTACCCGCTCCGGTGGTGCGGTTCTGTATCAGACGCTGCACTTTGACCTCCCTGTTGGGGAGGGGGAGAGTGACAAATTTGTCTTTCAAGGATCAATAGCGTAGCACAAAAAGTGTCTATTTATTTACTAGGTAGAAAGGCCTCTGAAATCTTGTTTACTGTAGGCCATGGTACACACTTAGTATCACAAAAACAATAAAAAATGCAAAATACTAGAGTAGTCACATACAGTGTTTAAGAGGAGTTACGGTGCACTGAGCATGTAGGAAGCGTGACTTCTACAGTGGCTGCGTCTGTACACGTCCGAGCCATGTCTCCTACAGATGTGAAGCATTCACAGATTCCAAAACACATCGCCTTTGAAGGCTTGATCTAGAGTGGATTTCAAGTATGTGTCTGGAAGTGGGGCTGAAGACGCTGGCTGTTAGAGAGAGTTGAGAGCATCACTGCTGTAACTGGCTGAACAAGCAGGCTGACCAGTGCCAGAGAGAGAGAGAGAGAGAGAGAGAGAGAGAGAGAGAGAGAGAGAGAGAGAGAGAGAGACAGTGAGAGAGAGATTGCAGTATATAATCCTGATCTTTTGGCCAGTCCACACGTGCTGGGAACTGGCAGATATAATGCTCTCCCTCCCTTCTGTCAGACACAGAGCAGATTTGCTGCTCCAGTTGTGTAAACAGAGAGACTGAGATGGACAGCGAGGTTCAGGCCTTTTTACTGTGGTGGGGGAACAGAAAAAAAGAGAAATCCAAGGCTCTTTTCTTTAAGCAAAAGGTTTGAAAAGCCGATTTTTTGAATGAGTAAATAAGTAAAGCTGTCCCCTCCCTTAAGTTCTGCTGAGGTTCTCTTGAGCAAAGTATACCTAACTGCTCCAGTGAACAGTAGTTATATATAGTATAATGTACTCTTCCCTGGGTAAGTACAGGTTAAAATATACTCTTTAAAGCCTCCAGTGAGCACCTCTCCCTGATGTGCTGAAACCAAGGAAATGTTCCTCCTCTGGCCTAATTTTTACACTCCATGCGCTGTTCTTGGAATGAAGGGTTGAACTACATTGAATTGTCTTGGATAATGCAACATTCCCCACAGAGCAGACTACACACTCGAGTATGTAAAAAATGCATACACATGCAAAGACGGGTACAACTGTACAGTTATTGTGTCTCAGTTCTGTACTCTTTTCCGACTGATTCAGATACAGGAGTTTGGGCTTTGTGCTCCTTGAATTAATTTCCCAACAGCTTGGATAATATATTTCATACCATCAAAAACCTTAAAGTATCTCCTTTCGTATAAAATTTTCTCTGCAGATGTGAGCAAACCCTGGCCATGCCTACTGCATTGTAATTCTTATACCTGAGGAGCTGGAATTTGATGGGTTACAAGGGTTACAACTGCTCAAATACAGACTAGACTTGTAGCAAACATGCTGACAGAAAGACTGACCACCAGCAGTGTCCTTTACAAAGACAAACTGAACGCTGCTTATTCATAGTGCAGTTCTAAAATAGCAGCTCTGATGAAAGAAAGAAACATAGTATTACGTAACCTCGCTCCCTCAGCTCGACTAGCCAGAAAAGTCATACAATATGTAGATTGCTGCGAGACAGTGACCGAATCGTTCACTGACCCAAAGCGTATAACTACACTCAGCAGCAACACGTGGATTTATATGTATGTTTGTCTTGTTACGTTTCAACAGGCCTCTTTCACCGAAGACATGCAAGTCTCAATGAGACACGACTGTATGAATAATGAATTTAAAAAAAAAAACATCTTGTGAGCAGTCAGTTGCCAAATGACTTAGAAAGAATGTTTGATTTTGTTATGTAAGGGCATCTTGGATTTCATGGAATTGTGAATGAAGTGAAGCAAAAATGAGTTTAATGTAAAATAACCCTGCATGGGTTGGTATCTTTTTAAATTCCATCCCTGTCTTAGCAAACTCTGCCTTTGTTGTTTAGACTAAGCGAATGAGCACGGACTGCATGTCAAGTGTTTCATTATGGAGGAGTACATATATTTGGGAATCAACGGGGATGAGAACTCTGGTGGATTCAAAATAATCATGAATGTTCTTTCCACATTGTAATCCCATTATGTGCTCACAGGGTGTTCTCATTTCATTCAAATGCTCTTAATTGTCTCTGTGGCTAATTCATCCCATGTCTCTTTTTTTTTCTTTTTTCACGCTCCTAATGCTGCTTTATTGCATCCTCTCTGTCGCTCTTACTCCTTTTTCCTTTGTCTTTCTTCAAGTGTCTCTGTTTCTCTGTCCATTTGTCTCCCTCTGTCTCTTTGCCTCTGTCTCATCTTCTGTCTCTCTCTCTCTCTCCCTCTTTCTTTCTCTCTCTCTCTCTCTCTCTCTCTATCATTAGTATCCATTATCCATGGGGAGAACTAGAGGCATCGTTCAGAATCAGGATGTCAACAAGTCATTTCCTGCAGGAGATACAGGACACTGTGTGTGTGTGTGTGTGTGCGTGTGTGTGTGTGTGTGTGTGTGTGTGTGAGAGAGTGCGCGCTTTAGGGCTGCTAATGAGCTACAAATCCCCTGGTCATGTTGCGGCCCAGGCTCTGCATCAGTGCTACTTATTGGAGAACATGAATCTGGCTTTACAGCACAGCAGCTGAGATGTGCGCGTGTGTGCGTGTGCACACACACACACACACACAGATTATTTTCTATCATCACACTAAGAGGAATCCCTACAAGAGGAAGACCTGCTCTGTAAGTAATAGCCCAGGTAATTACACATACTAAATACAGCCTGGTGTCACAAAATTTTAAAATATGAGCACAATGTTTTTAAATGCAAAAAATATGCTCTGTGCGCGAAAAGTGAGAGAAATACGTTTCCCCACCACAAAAGGATTATTATGTGGAGGAGACACAACTAGAAACACGCAGTAGTTTGACACTGAAATAGCGCAGTGGAAAGTAAGGCTGTTGTGGTCAGGGTGGTGGATGGGGGCATACATTTGTCTTCAACTCTGGTTACTGGGGTTCAGTTTCCAACTCATGTCAAGTGACACTTTTCTACTGTGAACGAGGTTTTTATTTTCAGCAAAGGTATTTCTTATTTAACCAAAACCTTACCCTAACCTTAATCAAATTGTGTTAAGTCGCCTAACCTTAACCAAAGTTTTAGTTGCCTAAAACTAAACCTAAACATAACTTTAACCTTAACCAAATTTGTTTTATCTGCCTAAACTTAACCATTAGCTAACCTTTACCTGACAAACAGGTGAGCCCAAATTGTCACATAATCCTAATAAGAATGTAACATTTACAATAATCATGTCCATTTCAGAGTTCATGTTCATTTCGTAAAATGTTGTTAGACTGTCAACATACTGACTACATGACTACATGACTACAACATACTGTATGTACAATGTGGCTATTGTCCATGTTCTACCAAAAAAATGTATCTCCAAAGTAAACCTGTCACTAATTGATAAGAACTGTTGATTATCCCATTGACACCCATGCATTTTTGACATTTTAAAATACATTTTCAAGAGGCTGGCTTGTTATCAGTTATCAAACCTATTCTATGAATAAGAGACAATATCTGTCAATTACAACAAAATGCAAAATTGAAGGTACACGGTTTTAGCAGAAGACTGATTAGTTATCTGCTACACAAAGTTCTGTGTGTGTGTGTGTGTGTGTCTCTCTCTCTCTCTCTCTTCCACTCTCTCTCCCTATCTTTACCTCTCTCCTTCTCTACCTTCCTTTCTTCCTCTCTCTCTCTGAGGGTTGAGGGTTGTGATAATGCCGATAATGTGTAGCTGTGGCAGCGGTAGCATGTGACAGGGTCAAGTCAAATCTGCCCTCTCTCTCTCTCTCTCTCTCTCTCTCTCTCTCTCTCTCTCTCTCTCTCACTCACTCTCTCTCTATCTCTCTCTCTCCCTCTCTCTCTCTCTCTCTCTCTCTCTCTCTCTCACTCTCTCCACACACACACACAAGCTCACTCAGCTAACAAGGGGAGCGACACATTTTTGACAGTGACACATGGTATACTTTGTGAGCTGAAAACAGATCATTATTTGAGGATTTTTGGGAGAAAGGAGAGGAGAGGAGAGGAGAGGAGAGGAGAGGAGTACTTTTTTCATACCATGCAAGAGCAGAATAGAAAACAATAGAATTCACCCCAAGGGTCTTTCAGTCACTGTCTTTTTCCCTACTTGATTGTCTGCCTGCCTGTCTATCTGCATGTCTTTCTGTCTCTTTGTCATCTGTCTGTTCCCTTTTCTCAGCCTGCTTGTCTGTCCATATCTCTGCTTGCTATTCTGTCTCTCTCCCTCTCTTCCTCTGTCTCTCCTACTGTCAGTCTGTCTTTCCCCCCCCCCCCTCTCTCTCTCTCTCTCTCTCTCCCTCCCTCTATCTGTCTAATTCTCTGACTGTGGGAAAGTCTTGGCCTGTCCTTGGCCCGGTGCGACAGATTCCACCATGTGATCGGAGGCGACAGATTCCCTACATATCAGACGGCTCGGGTGTCCACGTCCGCTTCCTGCCCTCTCGGACACACACTTGTGCACACACACGCACACACACACACACACTGACACCTAAACCCCAGTGTCCAAGCTACCTTCCTGTCCCTGTGCTCGGGGCTAGCGGCCCAGTCCGGGTCCACACAGCTGCCAGCCGTCTCAGGTTGCAGCGCTCAGCCTGAAAATAGATGGCATGACCACATCCAACATGTTAACCACTGGGCTTCCTGTTAAAGCAATGACGGGCATATAGGGTTACAGAGAGAGGAGAGGAGAGGAGAGCAGAGGAGAGGAGAAGAGAAAAGAGGAGAGGAGAGGAGAGGAGAAAAGAGGTGAAAAGAGGAGAGGTGATGAGAGGAGCGGAGAGGAGAAAAGAGGAGAGGAGATGAGATGAGAGGAGATGAGAAGAGCGGAGAGGAGAGGAGAGGTTTTATGTATTTGGGGTTTTATATATGACCTTATTACATTAGATCATGCCTAATACTGGTATAGAATAGAATAGAATAGAATAGAATAGAATAGAACACTAAACTCTGGCTCATTCTAACATTTTCACCTATTGCAATAAATACCCTCCATAACTTAATATTCTCCCCAAACAATACTTGTCTTAAGTTACAGAGTAGGAGATAATCTGCAAATGGCAGCTCTCTGCTGGTTGATTCAGGGGAGAAAATGAGTCATTTTTGACTCAGAAGGGTCAGAGTGATTTTCAGTCTGGGGCTCAATGGAAAAGAGCCTCTTATCTGGTGAGTAGGTGTTCATCAGGCCTATTTCTGGTTGGAGTGCCGACAGACGAGCTCAAGTGTTTCCTCTGTTTTGTCATACACACACACACACACACACACATGCTCATTGACAAGTGCGCACACACATCCACAGACACATCCATGCACACACTGACACACACACACACACACATACAGACACATTCTGTGTGTGTGCTGCGCCAACACACTGATGAAATCCTCGCAAATCAACACTCAACACAATCTCTCAGAGGGTGAAGTGTGACAAGACACACACACACAGACACACACACACAGAGCTCAGTTTTCTGTCACCCTGTCACTATGGCAACTGGGGGCACAGCAATAGCCAGTGCATTGTAGTGTGAGTGTGTTTATGTGTGTGAGCACATGTGTGCATGTGCACATTTGTGTGTGTGTGTGTGTGTGTGTGTGTGTGTGTGTGTGTGTGCTGATGCTGGGATTAACCTTTGGGGAAATACAGTGACACCTCGCCTCTCCTTAAACCTGTGAAGGGGATGCTGGAGAGGCTTTTCATTAGATACTCCAGCAGCCATTGTCTTCTGATCCTGTATGTTAAAAGATGGATGTTTACAATGGCTGCAGAGGATTTCTTTTTTTTCATTAAATCTTGCTTTGTTATACAGTAATATTATAATACTTTAGGATAGATGCAGGATTCAGGGTACTAAGATATAAATATATATATATGTATACTGTATAGTACTGTATACACACATACACATGTATAGATTGTGTAGTTAAGAAAAATTCAAGCCCCCTATCTTTGGGCACTCTTGGGCTTTAATCTCATAGATAAATACACTCATTCTACACTCTTAAAAGATGCTATTTGAGATTAACGTTGCTAGCTTTGAAACGCTGCCGCAGGGGGAACCACTTTTGTTTTCTTCAAGAAGCATTTGTTCAGGGCTTGCAGAAAGAACGTTTTAAACTGAAATTCTTGTTAGAGCCTGAATTTGCCTTCACAATGAACCCAAACAAAAAATTTGAATAAGGAGTGTTGATGACACCTCATAATATCTCATTAGGAGTGGTTGACTGTAAAAACTACTCAAAAATATGTATTCACAAAACCACCTCAGATGTTCTATCTGTGCACCAGATAAAAACAGTATAAAATCACTTGAGGAGGGATCAGAACATACATAAAATCAGCAATAATTTCTATTCTATTCTGGTTGACGGTGTATTTCTATAGTGAATTTGGTTCAGTCTATTCTTCTGGCAGTCTATGTATCTCCCTGTCTGCCAACCTGTCTATCTATCTACAGACAGTCTGTTTGCCTGACTTTCATTATCTCTGTCTATCTTCCTGTGTCTGCCATTCTGTTTGTCTGAGTCCGTCTGTCTGTCCACCTGCCTGTGTGTCCAACTCTAACAGAAAGGAAATGCAGCAGTTAGGATCTGCCCAGATCATTAAAGTTAAAATGGGTGGAGGTATTGGGTTACCAGGGGCTCTCCCTGCCCCATTAATAACCCATAGGAGACCAGTCCACCTCTAGACACCAGGAATACTAACTAACTTCACCCCTGTCTTGATTTCCCCATTCACTGTCAGACTCTCTCTTTCTCTGTCTCTCTGTCTGCGCACCTGTGTCTCTCTCTCTCACATGGTTGTGCATGTGTGTGTATGTTCATGTGCTTGCTTGTGTGTGTATGTGTGTGTAGGTGTGTGTGTGTGTGTGTGTGTGTGTGTGTAGGTGTGTGTGTGTGTGTGTGTGTGTCTGTGCAGTTTATAAATGATACATCCTGTCTCGTCTAGAGGTCAGCTGGGTGAGGTAGAGGATGTCTCCTGTTTGCCATCTAATAGGTTTGCTTAATTTAGCATGTGGCTGGTGTTGTGTGAATTGCCGCCAACTCCAACATGTTTTACTATTTACTTTTATAAACTAAAATGTAGATTCACCTGAAAATGTGTTCTATGTTTCAAAAAATGCATAGTTATCTGTAACAAAATATTTTTTATATATTTTTTTTCTCTTGCTGGAAAACAAATTGCTGGAAAACTGACTCTTTTGACCCTTTGGAGATACAAGATTTAGCAGCACACCCAACAATGATACGAACATAGTTGTGCCTTTGAGACAAGTGGTAGTAGTAGTAGTAGTAGTAGTAGTAATAGTAGTATGTGGTAGTAGTAGTGATAGTAACAGTAG